>NW_019719375.1:466926-499478 GCF_002891405.2 Cryptotermes secundus | reverse complement strand
AATAATAATAATAATAATAATAATAATAATAATGTACAGTAGAATAAAATTTTGACATGACAGACCTCGTGCTTTGGGGCGTCGCCTTCAAGAGAGTGGAAAGCATATGGGGATGTCCCAGCTTTCTGCCCACACATTTCTACTTTCAAACTAGCGAATGGCATTCCATAAGATCTGCTCTATACTAAACGTTATCGTAAAATCTGAATTCCGTCGAACTTGAAGTTCTCACAGCGGTGAACATGAAGAGTACTATCACACGCCGTGTAGCCTGGTATCACTAACGTCTCATAGCAACGTGCCGCCTCGCTCTGCTTGCCGTCTGATTCTTCCTGGTTTCTTGTTTCGCCCTGCCTTCCGAAACGTCGGCAAACTTCTACCAGAATATACGGATTTACCTCAGAAGACGGTACTAGTTCTAAACTTCGTACTGACCCAACATGCAGCTCAAATCTAAATGCGTAGATTTTCTTAAACTGCTCTTCGTATGAAATATTCGTAAATGACATACAACATCCGTGTCGCTCACATAAAATACGTGTAATGGCCTCCTTTAACTGGTGCACTCTTCAGCATGGTGGGCATATGATGAACATTTTCTGATTCTGCGAAATGTACCTATTGTGCCATTGGACAAGTAGTACTTATGGAAAAAAAAAACCCTAATCTAAAGCTAGCTAACAGATCCAAAACGAGCAAAGGTTAAAATACTATTTGGAAAAGACCAAGAAGTCAAAATTACATTCTTGAAGTTATGGAAATATTGTATACGGAGAATGTTTCCTACCAGTCGGTGTAGAATTTCTCTTCCAGTCTCTTACATAAATCCTCCAGATTAACAAACTCCGTGGTTTTAGTCCTCAAGCGAACTATACCGACATAGCGACCGCCGCTTTTCGGCGAAGTTGGTGCCAACTTCTGCGGACAGAGGACACGACACTACCGGTTGCTGAAGGCCTATAATGTTGTGAAACTTGCTTTCTACCACTGCACAAGCGAAAGATATTTGAGAACTGAGTGTGAGGGGAATGTGTCATCCATGCAGCAGAATACTTCAGAAGCTAGTCGTCGCATAGGTGGTCGGAAATTTCCGCCTCGTACACAACCCAGGATTCATTACCGTGTTCACAACAGCTCGTCAATGGACCCCCATCCCGCGGTATATGAACTCTGTCAGCAACCTTACCGTCCTTCGCTAAGATCGGTTTCAATATTAACATCCCACAGATAATTCAACCCGTATAGCGACGGGCTACTAGCTGAATGGCCGGGGTTCGATTCTCGTAAGCGGCAAGAGATTTGTCTCTATTCCACGGCTTCAAGACCGGTGTGGGGCCCACGAAGCCTCCGAAACAATGCGTACCGTGGCCTCTTTCCTCAGGCGCCCGGGACGTGAAGCTGACCACACTCCCATCCAGTGCCAAAGTCAAGAATGGTGGAGCTATACCTCCACTCTCCATACGTCTTCATGGCATGACGCTTAATTAAGCACAGGACACCTTTACCTTTAAGCTTTTACCTACTCTTGAGCACTCCACGTGGCCCCTTCTCTTCAGGTTTCCAAACTAATATTTTGAGCGTATTTCTTTATGTATTTCATGCCCCTCTCCATCTCATCAACCTTGACCTGATCATACTAACAACTAGCCTATCTGACGAGAAATACAAATTATAACGCTCCTCTTTATATAGCGGCAATTTTCATCATCGTCATCCTCTCTTTCCTTTCATCTTCCTTCTTTCACCCTTTCCCTCTCTCTCTTACGTATAAATATTCTCCTCAGCAATAGTTGTCTAACACCGCCACCCTCAATCAGTATTATTCCCTTAGGGTAAGAAGCGATGTTCCGATAGCTTTTTCTTTTTAGAAACATGTCTTCCAGTACTGTCCAACATGGTCTTCGCATCACGGTACCAGCAGATGCACGGCTTTTGTAGACTATTGCAGATTCTGAACCGACGGTAGCAACCATGTCCTACACTTCTATTTACCTACCTGAATGTCTCAATCTGATAGTAGTTCAATTTGAAGCGATATAACTCAAGACGCAATTTCTGTACGGTTTTAGATTTTCAATAGGACAAGGTACTCGACCTAAGATAATGCCCTGGGCCGATGATGTGTTTTCTTTAATTCCTAATCGACAGTGGGCTGTTGCATCAACGTCGCTCTGCTGGTGGCTGCAGAACAGGCGCTCGTGTACGGTAACGACGAAACCACGGAACTGAATCTCCCGGATGCTTCCGGTTGCATGACCTGTCATTCACAGTACATCAACCTATGCAACAGCAGAAAACAGTGGCTGATTCTACAGACCTTGATACAGTTATGTGGAGCCGGGACTGCTCAGTCGGCATAGCGGCACGCTACGGGCTGGCCGCAGTTCTGTTCTCGGTATAGGCAAGAGACCTTTCTCTGCTCCAAAGCGTCCGGCCCGGCTCTGGGAACTATCCAGCCCCTTATCCAATGGGTACCGTGCGCCCCTTCCACGGGTGTAAAGCGGCCTTCCTCTGGTATCGAGGTCGAGAATGACGGAGCTATACTCCACTCCCCAATATGTCTTCATGTCATGTGCTTAATTAAGCACAGGCACAACTTTACCTTTTGTCCTACAGCTACCTTAGAGACACGGTACTTTGGATGTATTCGATAACTGAGGTGTCATTTGTAAAGTGTGTTAAATCTTTAAACTTTTTTGATGGGAAAGGATATGATTTCCGAAACGATGTGTATATCATATATATATATGGTCAGTCCACCACAATATTCGTATGATGATAATGTACACTAATTACTATTATCATTATCAGCCCAATCTAGACATTTTCATTCTGTAAAAAGTAAAAGTAAAATTATCCCTGTTACAGGCCGTGAAGGCCCTTAGGGTTGTGAGACGTTGAGGGTCCCACATTATCTAGACAATCGGCTCAAAGATGGCGGTAAGGTTGTCAGCCTTACGCGCCGGCTACGCTTTACTCCCCAGGAAAATTATTTAATTAATTCCTGGTACTCATTTCTGTTAGAATATTGGAGCCGAGCCACAGTCGGTTAGTCGCTGGCTTCCCACCGCGGCGGCCCGGGTTCGAATGTGGTGGACGCAGTGGCGCTGAGGCAGGTTTCCTCAGAGTACTTCAGTTTTTCCTGCCAATCTTCATTCCACCAACTGCTCCACAATCACCATTATCTATCATCTGGGGCTGGTACAAGAGGCCAATAGTGGCCGCAGTACCAAGTGGACTCAGTCTCACCCCCCACTACTACTACTATTAATAATGAAAATAATAATAATAATAATAATAATAATAATAATAATAATAATAATAATCATCATCATCATCATAAGAAAGAGGTATGAGGCACACGATGCAACTGGTTCAGGATAGGGTGCGGTGGCGAGATTTTGTGAACATGATAATGAACCTCTGGGCTCCATAAAAGTTTATGCATTCCTTAATGAGAGCTTCGCAGTACCACTTAAATGGCTGGAATCCGCAAGTTCAGAGCGAAAGAACCAAATTGTATGCCTATACAAAACAAAATATTCTTTCATTCAGGAGTTCATGCACTCATATGGCGGTGAAGAGAAGACACGCTGAGGGCCCCAAAACACTGCATAACTATAATAAGTTAGCGTTGGATTCTAACAGTTCGTCTCTCGTACAGAAAATGTACACTTCAGTATCCAATTTGCGTGTAATAATAGACATAATACACATACAAAAGACTGGGGGACTTCGTTCCTTCTTTTGATTTATTATCAGTATAATACATGTAAATTCCTTTGAGGTATGTTTCTTGATCTCCTCCCACGTCACGATATTAAGCCCGCAGCTCAGAATGGAATGTCTGGAGGGTTGTAAACCATAACCATGATGAACATTAATCAAATGAACGTGGTACGTTATTTTCTGTTTCTCTTCTTGCGCGGGTCATAACGGCTCCGTGGGGCGGCACACACAATCTGAAGGCAGCCACAAGCAACCTCGTGAACAATTGCTGAGGTCATCTAGCTCGTCGCGTCAGAAGCAGGCTACAGCCAAGTAGAAACAAGACAGGAAAAGGAGTACTCCATAATACAGTACAAAGAATTACCAGCGCGTTGTTTGAAGTTCATTAAGCTGTCCAACGTAGTTGGTTGAGGCACTATGCTACAAGCCGGAAGGTCGCGGGTTCGAGTCCCGATGAGGTGCATTTTTTTGCAATTTACCTATTCCTCCCAACCGCACTACGGCCTTGGTGTTGACTCAGCCTCCAACAGAAATTTATACCAGCAGTCTTCCTGGGTGTTAAGAGCGGCCGGCGCGTAAGGCTGATAACCTCAATAAATCCAATTAAGACTCCAAACCCCGTTTGTCACTCATACGCGTAACAGTACCGATATGTGTAGCGAATGTACACTACATTTAACTGGCTTAAGGCACGCTCCTCTGAACGTGGTAATGAAACGTCAGATTCCATAAAACGCGAGGAATTTCTCGACAAGCAGAGTGGCCAAATGCTTTTCTAGACGCAGCCGTTTGGAATTAGGCAAGATAAAGAGAATTATATATTGGGATGATTTGTATGCCATACTGCTCACATAATGCCGACAGGACCATTATAAAAAAGTATAGCTATCCCTGCAACATGCCGTGAAGGCCCACAGGGTTCTGAGACGTCGAGGCTCTCACATTTTCTTTCGACAATCCGCTCACAGATCGTGGTATGGTTGTCAGCTTTACACAACGACCGCCCTTTACCCCCCATGAAGATTCCTGGTACTAATTTCTGTTAGAGGTTGCGTCGACCCCAGGGTCATAGTGCGGCTGGGAGTATTAGGTACATTGAAAAAAAAATGCACCTCATACGGGCTCGAAACCGCGACCTTCTGACTTGTAGCACAGTGCCTCAACCAATTACGTTACCGCGTTACCTCCTCTGGGTCATTATATGGAGAACGAAATGAAGAGGGCATGGAGGTTAAATGAAAAATGGCAAGAGATTTTGGTCGGAAAACCTGGGTGGAACAGGAACACACTGAAAAGGATTTTCGTGAGACAGGATGCGATTGTGGACTGAAGTGGTTCAGGATAACCTTCTAAACAGCGACGAAAATGATACAATATTCCAGTTTGTGTAATGTCATGTGGTTAGGAGAGAGCCCGACGTTTCGGAGCAACATAACCTCCACCTTCTGGATCGAACAATTAACAGATACATTTTCGGATTCCCATCAAAGGGCGATCTTTTTAACGAGCATATAAGGTAAAGGATGGACATTAACTAACCTAGCTACAAATTAATTATCATCTAAGCTGAAAGTCTATTGACTAGCGTGTGACATTGTTTAAAGCAACTGCCTACCGCCTCTGTCTATGGTCCGAGTTTGTTAGGACATTTCCATCTTCAGATGAAGATACAAATGAAAATGTACTTCGCTGGGCCCCTTAACAGAGCTACTCTTAAAAGCACAGACCAGCTGTACCAAGGGGACCAAGAGATTGTAACTTTAACGGATCCTGTTCGCCTGAGAACAGAAATAAAACCAATTTCCGAAAGTAGCGACTTTAATAAAATCGGACGATACACATTCTACACAACTTTAGTGCAGTGCAGTGTATTACAGTGCAGTCTATAGTGCCGTGTGTAGTTCAGCAGGGTTCTGAGGAAGAATACTTGAACGGAAGCGAAATTAAAAAATAGGAGTTTGGAGAAAAGTGCATAATGAGGAGCTTCATAACTTGTACTCTTCTCCAAGTGTAATTAGAATGATCAAGTCAAGGAGGATGAAATTGGTAGGGCATGTAGCACGAATTCTGATCACAGTGACCGCGCGGCTTAAGGCATGCTTGAACGCTAGGATCGTGGGTTCAAATCACACTCAAGGCATGGTTGTCTGCGTTTATTCTGTTTGTGTTGTCCTGTGTAGGTAGCGGCCTTGCTACGGGCTGATCCCCAGTCCAAGGAGTCCTACCGACCGTAAAAAAGCTGAATAAAAGATCCAGAAACTGAAAAGGCGGCCAGGGTCCAACAAAGGATTGTAGAGTCACTGGTGAATGAATGAATGAATAAATAAATGAATGTAGCACTAATGGAAAAAAATTAAAACACATGGTTTTTTTGTGGGAAAGCCTAAAGGAAGGAGACAAGAACACCTAGACGTAAATAGAAGATTAATGTTAAAATAGATATTGGAGAAATAGGATGTGGTGTTATGGACTGGATTCATCCGGCTCATGATAGGGACCAGTGGTGGGCTCTTCTTAACAGGGTAAAGAACCTTCGGGTTACATAAAAACGTTGGGAAACTGAGTAGCTGAGAGACTGGTTGCTTCGTGTTAGCATATCAGAAAGTGAGAGGTCTCTCTTACTTCAGCAACGATCTCTTGACCAGCTGAAAGTGAGCGCTATCATTTTCTCCGTCAGCACAACTGAGCCAAACGCTCGGCACGTTTCGTCCCGCTTTGCTGCTCCTCAAAGCCGCCATTTTCTGATGGCCGCCATCACACCGTCAATGCGCTGCAAGCAGCATCCACTGATACCATGTGATACGATCTTCAGAGAAAAACTCAACTGATTACGTGGCTGCCTTTAACAAAATGTCGTAATTATATTGGGCTTTCTCTTCACTTCGAAAAGAAAGACGTTCGAATGGATTTGGTCTGAGGCAAGTAGGTCGTTTCTTTAACGTAATTACTAACTAGTTTTATAAATCGCAACTGAGATTATAACTTTCCACAAAAGCGGGAAACCAGCGAACGTGTTACGGCTATGTAAACATACGTCCATGTAGTCTTGTTTCACTGTTCGGTGTATGTCTGCGGGTATGTGACCCACATAAGAAGGCATGACATGAGCATTCAATTTCAGGGTGGCATAACCTAAAAGTGAAAATACTGAACAAAGAGCAAATAGAAATCAGAAATAAAATTAAAAGACAACATAGTGTGGACATATATGTTCATGTGAGCTACCCTTACTATTGCAATTCCATGTGTTACGGACAAAAAGGGTCTATCTCTTTTGGAGCAACAACTGAATCGCTTACCATGAGTGATTTTACATTATTGGGAAGTCATGTCTTTCATTTGATATATTTTATCTACAAAACTACTCAACAGATTTTGATTAAATTCAGTATGGAATATTTTTTATATGATTCAATTTTGTTTCGAATCGGTGCAATATAATGCCAATACTTCACACGAAACTCTAACCAAACTCTATTTGAATACTTCTCATCTTTTGAGACATAAAGCTCTGTAGTCCGTTTATAGTCATCTGACGTTTCGGAGGTATATATCACCCCCAGAAGTCAAGCAAGAAACCAGTTCGAAGCAGTAAGCTTGCTTCCTGCTTAACAGTGGTTTCTTGCGTGGCTTATTCTTGGACCCTCAATATTGACGTTCCTCCGAAACTTCGATTGACTTCCAACCGACTACACGATGCTGTATCCCAGAAGACAGAAGTCTTCATAACCACCGCACACCCATGGCATACACGTAAAAAAGAAAACTGAATACATAGTACGTACATGAAATAACAAACGTAATCATTTTCATATATAGACGCTTGCAGACGTCTGCAGTTGAACAAGCAACATGCCAGATAGTATATTCGTCAGATGACGAAACACCTCGTGTTCGTCTTCGTATGACGTCACGTTAATTCTGACTGTTAGTGCCAGATGGCTGCTAATTTCTCTACGTCAACTTCTGAAGACGCCGAAATTTTAAGCCGCTGAAACAGCAGTAGCTTCATGACCCAACATTTGTCACCCATCATCCAATTATATAAAATGTTTACTAATTTGTTAGTTAAGCGAAATCTTGTTTACATAGTTAATGACGTCAGAATGAGTACACAAATTCTCCAAATGCACTGCTTGTTATCCCGACGTTTTACTGGCCTTGATGTTCAGTTATTGTAGGCTTAAGTCTACAGTTGGAAAGCTTATTGCAATGCAGATATACATGCGTCTGTACTACAGTCGCCATATTTAAAAACGTTTCGACTACAAGGTGCATATCCTAACTAAACCTACGATAAGAGTAATTTCCGTTTCATGTAAATTAGGGGTTCACTGGGCTGATATATAAACCAAATTACATTCGCTCGACAACAAGCAGTAGTACTAAACGTCATCGAAATCCATTCACTTTGTGCTAAGAACGTATAAGAGACCGTATTTTTTCTGGGAAGGCTATATCACGAGCCAAGACGGAACGTATTCCTAGTTCCGGTATTAACTGATAAGGAATATTAAATCCATGAGTACTCAATTAACGACGTGTTGTAGACCACACGTGAGCTTCCTCTTTTTTCTACATTCTTCATCATACTTATTAGTTCTTAGACTGCAAGGGATAAGTTCGATTGGGACAGAAGACGCGAATTCATGAGGTGATGAGAGGGTGATCACCCCGCAGCAACAAAATCAGTTTTCTTTTGTCAGAACATGGAAACGTACTTAATTACTTTTCTATCTATCTATTTTTGTTCCTGTCGCTCTCACTTGGAGCAGGGCATCGTGAAACGCCTCGTTTCACTTCAGTTTCTTAATGTGAGAGAGTCGGTAGGACACCTTGGACGCAAGATCAGCCCCGCAAGGCTCCTACCTCCATACAGGAGAACACAAACATAATAAACGCGGACAAATATTCATACCTTGAATGCGATTCGAACCCACGGTCCCGGTGTTCAGCGAGCTAAGGCATTTAATTGTTTTTAATGTTCATTAATTCAATCACCAAGCTATGAAACGAGCAGTATTCCTTGTGGAAGATTAGCTAATTACATTCTGTTATCCATATTATGATGTCTAAGACATTAAATTTGAAACAGCAAAATGGGGAATGGTAGCTGGCCACGTGATGCTCCTCTGTGAGTGCGCGTGGACCTACAATTAAGTCGGTTGTAAAATCCAATGACTTCATCGGGAGTTGAATCCGCGACCTTCAGACTTGCAGCATAGTGCCCCCCAATCTTCGGAATAGGTACTAAGATTATTTATGAGTCACAGTGACCGAACTTAATTTGCTGATCTCTGTGGAGTATTATCTTTGGAATGAAAAGCCTGTGTTGCCTTTATGACTTATATACGTTGTTGGCAGAATGCCGCATTTCCTTACAGCCGGACTTCATTATCATTGCACACTACGCATTCTAGTGGTCAAATGAACAAAGATGGTGTTCTTTGTCCGCGTAAGCAGCGAGACAGAATATACATGACGTTGAATAGATATCAGTGTAACTGACAATCATCCATGACAAGAAGTGGAAATAACGACTTCTACTTCCTTTCAAATGCTTCAGGCTGGATGGTGAGTCTAGAGGGAACGGGAACTTAGTTCTTCTTGCAGTGTTATTTAGTGATTCACTTCTGTGGGTCATTTTCACTGGTACACTGCCGTTACAGTGTCTGTAATTCTTAACGAAGAGAAAAGTTATTAATGTAGAAAGCAGTCTTCTGGGATTTGGCACCACGGTGTTGTCGCTTGCAGATTTCTTATACTTTTTCTTCTACCCTGAAGATGGGGGCGATACGTTCCTCCGAAACGTCGGTTAACACCACATATACACGGTGCCAAATCCCAGAAGACTGCTTTCTTCATAGTCACCGCCGTGAAAGCCTCAAATCTTACGTACGTTATTAATGTAGATATCGCAGGACCGCAATGTTATTTACACTTAAATTATTTTTACGAAACACGACAATGTTTAGAAGGCATGCTATTTCTATCTATCTATGGCTCTGCAGTCCTTTTGTTGGAACTTGACCGCTGTTTCAGTTCCTTAATCGTATACAGTCGGTAGGACTCCTTGGACAGGGGATCAGCCCGTCGAAAGGCCGATTCATACACAAAACACAAACATAGAATAAACGCACACAGACATCCATGTGTCGAGTGGGATTCGAAGCCGCGACTCCAGCATTCGAGCGAAAGACAGCTAATGCCTTAGACCACGCGGGCAGTACGAACGACGTCATGCTATTGTCATATAATATTTTAGGGTCGCACGTCAAGCGTCGCTTCCATCTCGGAAATTCGCTTCTGTACTTCTAAGTGGTAGGGAATTAAAGGTACAAAGAAAGATGAGGCGACCTGCGGTAGCACTCCGGCCAGTGGCAGTAATGCGAACCATTAGTCGAAATGCCTGAATATTTAGTTATCTCAGCCTGTTGTGAAGTAGTCTAATGTTTTCAGGCCAGTAGTACACAATACATCCTTACCCCACATAGTAAAGTTATCTGGACCGAGTTACGCCTATGACATTACTAAAATGTTTAAAATAACGAATCCCCAGTAGAACTCAAAGTCAAATTTCCGACCGCACAGACGTCTATATTATATTTCTTGTAACAAATTTATCACCTAAGTACAAAGCCTCTCTGCACTAAATCTGGACATAATCTCAAAGTTTCGCAACGGTGCCATGTTCGCAACTGTTTACAAACAATCTTTCATGCATTACGTGCAGGTGTATTTACAGCATACCTCCTTACCAAACTTCACATGCCTAGCAACAATGGTTAATCACCGAAAGCAGAAACAAAAAATCGGACACTCAAGTCCTTTTGTGTTCTACAAGAGGTCACATTATCAACAGTCATATTTTTTGAACATACGTGTATATGACCGCATCTGTGGCCTAGGGATACAGAGGTCCGGGTTCGATTCCGGGCGCTACCAGATTTTCTGATAAGTAGTGGGTCTGGAACGGGTCCACTCAGCCTCGTGAAGGCACTATTTAAAGGAAACAGCGGTTCCGGTCTAGAAAACCGAAATTAACGGACGTGGGGATTCGCTGCGCTGACCACGCGACACGTTCTTTCCGCTAAGTTGGCACTAACTTCGCCGACAAGCGGCTTTCGCTCGGTCGGTATAGTTCGCTTGCGGACTTTTTCTTTTCTTATTATACTTAAATTCGAGAACCGAGAGGTTGAGTGGTACTAGTGTCGCTCCATCACAAGTTCGCGCATCCGCCATGTTGCTGGTAATGGTTGTGGCAAATTAAACAAGACGTTTTGCAGTCNGAAAGTTTGATAAGTATCGGCGAACTTGAACGAAAGCAGTCTATTCATCAAATGTGACGAATCATAATTTGGTTCATTTCTTCTGTTAACAATGACCCTCACTATAATACCAAGTACACAGGTTGTCATGCCGACAGACGCTTCTCTTCATGGGCAGAACACAATTAATGAGTCTAACACGGTGAGGCTCTGCCTGTGCCCTTCACAGCCCATGTGCTCTGGCGACTGGTCACAGGAGAAATCAGGAAAACATACGCTACCTTGCCCATCATGCACCCATCCAGGTGTTCGCCTCACATGTAGGAGATGTCACGTGTGGATACTAAATCCCGTTTTATCTTATACTATCATCGTCAGCAGGCCACGGACCCCATCGTCTAGAACACGCGGACAGGCATGGAGGCCACAGTGTATGTTACGGACATTCCATGGCACAGGGAACATGTCTCCTCTCATAAATCATTCTAACCTCTCGGCAGGGTCAAGGTACAGTCCACGTATTTAAATCTACGTGTATTTTAAGACTGAATGTAAAATGAAGGCAAAACAAAAGCTTATTTCGCCAAAATGGCGCTGTATGTCCTGTTTGAAGGAACGTCTTTATACAGACGCAAACAGGCAGCATAATAACCCAAAGTTAACCAACAATGATTCCTGAGTTATGGATTTCTTAATCGTTTAACTCAACAGTCACCATGAACATACGCAGTACAAGTTAATACACGTGTTGCGCCATTCTCGCTTCCGAAACTCCATATAAGACAAGATGGCCGCAATCCTGGCAAGCCTTCAAGGATGGCGCGATTTCACTTTCATAATGTTTTACATACTGTGATTAGCGGGATTGTAAACTGATCGAGACATCCAGTAGAAAATTACAGATTATAGACGTACTTTCTAGTTACTTCAACACTAGCAACACACAATTTATTCTGGATCACGAATAAAAATTACCTATGCAATTTATTTGTAGGTACCACTTAGTTACCGTCACCCAGCTCAGTACGAACTGCGGCAGATGGCAAGGGTCCGTAAATAGGTCACGTATGCACAACCGGGGGGTATAATTACACGTAAATTCTTTACTCGCCAACAGGTTTCATCGCCAGGAAATTGACTTTGCCAAGATTACGGGATCTGACGCCGTGTATTCAAGTACGACAGATCGGTACCAACGCATAAAGGAAACCTGCTACATCTATTTTCTCATCTGGATATCACGACACGTTGTTTTCCGAAACGATGGTACAGATCTACCAAACTATAAGGCGGTACGTCCCACAAGACGGCGATTCACCACCAGTCATAAGCCTCACTCTCACTGATTTTCCTGATCGACAAGCTGTAGGCATAATGCATGGCGATAAAAATGTAAATTTAAGCAGTACGCCATGAAGGCGTTTGAGGGAATGGATGTATAGATCCACATTTTTCTTGACTTCGGCACTAGATGGAAGTGAGCGGTCAGCTTCACGGCCCAGCCACTTTACCCCGGGGAAAGAGCCCCCGGTACCCATTGGAAGGAGGCTGGGCGGGCCCTAGAGCCGGTCTGTACGACATGGAGAATAGAAAATTCTTGACCCTATCGGGACTCGAACTCCGACCCTTCGGTCTAGCCCGTAGCCAGTCTCTATACTGACTGCGCTACCCCGGCTCACAACGTATGGTGATATCGACCAATATTCTGAGTGGACAGTTTCGAACACATTTTATGTAAGTACTATCTTCTGAGATATAAAACCGAGTAGTCCGCTGGAAGTCTCAATAGAAGTTTCGGAGGAACATATCGCTTCCGTTTTCAGGATCGAATAAGCCTAGTAAGATACCTACGTGAAGGCAGGTAGCAGGTTCATAACCACGGCCGTGAGAACCTCAAATCATATCACATTTTATATACATTTACTTAGGTTACTGTTCCAATTCCCGAATCGAGATGTCAGAAGTTCCATCTCACGACGGACCAGCATTTTCTACTCACTGCCCAGAACCGAACTCCACTCTTTTGTCTCTTTGAGTGGGGTGAGAGTGAGTCCACTTGGTACTGTGGCCACTGCTTGGCGTTCTTCGCCCGAATGATAGATGATGATGATGATGATGATGATGAGTGTGGGGCAGTCTGTGGAATGAGAATTGGCAGGGAAACAGAAGTGCTCAAAGATAACCCGCCCCAGTGCCACTCTGTCCAGCACAAATCCCACTTGACCAGACCCGGGATCGAACCCCGGCCGCCGTGATGGGAAGCCGGCGACTAACCGCCTGAGCTATTGCACGGCCTTGCTACGATACAACTATGAAACCTCAGAATGGGTTCCAAATACAAAACTGCAAATGCGCAAAGTTCTACTCGTAAAACCATCCATGGCATTTAATTTGCTTTAGTCATATGACGTCACAAATTCGTAAGCGTTAAGAAACGCTACTCCCTCCCTCCCTCCCCTTCACTCAGACCCCCGTCGGGGTTTGTAAAGGAATGTTAATCACAAACTTGTGACCCCCGCCCGGACAGTCAAGGTCAGTGTAAGTTGCCCACCAGTGACCATCTCTGCACGGGCACAAAGAATCCCCTTTCGTCTTCTTCTTCAATATCGCCAGATTTTAAACACATTTTCCAGCCTACAACCCTCTTCACAGGAACACAGCTTAGTAGCTGACAAGAGACAGGAAATGGAATTTAGAGAACTTCGTGTCTGATAAAACCCACGATAAGAAATGTACACAAATTTCAACGTAATTCGTAATTCGTATTGCACAATTTTTCACACAGCATTGTCCGGTTCTTCCTATATTTGTCTGGTTTCGCTGCTACGATACTTCGCCCCCCTCACTTGTCCCCCCCATTGGCACTACAGCCCCAGTGGTCCTAGGCCTACCTCAGTGGACTCGGTTCACTTCGGTTTTTCTAGATCTTAAGAAATACGCTAGGACTCCTTGGGCGAGTGATCAGCTCGTCGCAAGGCATCTCTACCTGTAGACAAACACAGAAAAACCCACACAAACATCCATACCCTGAGTGGGATTCGAACCCACGATCCCGGCTTCGGAGCGAGAGAAGACAGTGCATGCCTTAGACCGCTCGGCTACGGTGACCGGCCCCTCACTTGTTTACACAGTACAAAACAACCCACGATCCCGGCTTCGGAGCGACAAGGCTGCGTCCATAACGTTTCGTGTCAAGGCTACCAGACCTAATACGAAAACCATTTATTACCGTGTTCCCAAAAGCAAGCACTTTACTTGGCTTATCCTTCGACCCTAAAGATGGAGGTAATATCTCCACCCCAAATGTCGGTGAACTTCTACCTGACTACACGGCGTCACATGTTAGAACTCGTTAAGAAGATTGCTATTCTAAAGTACTGAGAAATTGATTAATTAATACAGAATTTGTATAATGACCTATTTTGCGAATCACATTGGCCGCCTGCTTTATGATATGAACATGGATATCTGTGTATGCGTTTATTGTGTTAGTGTTGCCCTGTGTGTAGGTAGCGGCCTAGCGACGGGCTGCTCACTCGTCCAAGGAGTCCTACCGTCTGTGTAAAGATTACGAAACTGAAGAAGAGGCCAGGGGCCCAACAAAGGGCTGCAGAGCCATTCATGAGTGCATGTATGAATGATGGGCATACTTTATGACGCACTGAGCACTTCTTATGCCTATGAAATATCGGCCAAGCCTGTTGGCACAGCGTGGCGTCGTCGTTTAGGGTCCTTGTGACGCCTTCAAGGACCTACAGTACAACCTCCATGCTTCGACGCGATGTCTCAGTACCCTACTCTACAAGTACTCCACACTAACACAAACAAACTGAACCAAGACGGGAATTAAAACTTCTCACCGTCGTCACTGTGCATCTGAGGGTTCCGAAGGGTTAAGCCAGTGTTCTCATTCCATCAAACGGGTCGGAAACTTAAGATCGATTACTAAAATGTTCTACTTTTTAAAACTCCTTTTAATAACTTCAATTATAGTAAAAATAAATATGTTTTGAGTTACACGTAATTTCTATAGCAAAATAAAACGCGAGCTCGCTATTTCCAAAAACATTTGGCAACAGAATTCAACTTAATCTGTGCGAGTCTCCGATTCTAGTCCCTGGAGAAACTGGGTCGCATAATCAAAAAGTCCGAAAATCCCCAGGGTCAGAGTGTGTGGGCTTCTAACCCACTCATTCTGCTAGTAGCTGTCTCTGTAACAAGTCACCATTAAAGTTCAAAGGACAAGTTACAATGATTTCTCATTTACCATCCTCACACCAAACCAGTTCGCACGCCTTATTTTCCGTTGTATGTTATTTTACAACGCTTTCAGAATATATTTTGATTTTCTTGAATCTGTTATGTCTGAGGTCCACAACACTGTCTGACCCACGGACCGCTGGAACAACCGTGAATTTTCCGATGACCTGTATCCATTCATTGATTAATATATAAGAATTCAGTTCGTACCTCACAGGAAACACATTACGTCTCCACAACAAGGACCAACAAATTAAATTGGTTTAGGTAATAGCGTAGTTGGTTGAGGCACTGTGCTACAAGCTGGAAGGTCGCGAGATCGATTTTTCAATTGACATAATTTTTCCAGCCGCACTATGGCCCTGGGGTCGACTCAGCCTCTAACAGAAATGAGTACCAGGAATATTCCTGGGGGTAAAGGGCGGCCGGCGTGTAAGGCTGACAACCTTGCCGCCACCTGTGAGCCAACTGTCTTAAAGAAAATGTGGGAACCTCAATATCTCACAACCTTATGGGCCTCCACGGCCTGTGACAGGGATAGCTCTACTTTACTTTAGGGAAACAATAGCTGTTTACTGTGAGAACCATACGAAACACACACACACTCCATGAGCAGAATGCAGACTTCAGTGTGTTAAAGCAGGTGGTACATATAAAAACTAATAGGCTTTAAAGAGTTAAACTGCATAGATAATGTTTATTGTATTCTTTGATAATATAGCATTACTTCGAAAGGTGGACTTGCTAAGTCGACATATCTAGCACAAATTTACAAGCATACGCAATGCAATAAAGTAAGAACTGTATAGTTACTGGATTTGAGATTTTCAAAACGGCTGCTGTGAAGAGTTTCATTTTCTAGGATATAACGCCGTATAGTCAACAGACGTTTCGGATACACATACTGCTACCACCTTCAAAGTCAAAGAATAAGCCAAGCAAGAGACCAACATGAAGCAGGCAGCAAGCAGAGCGATCAACGTACGGTAAAACACAAGACTACACAGGCAAGGAGATGATTTGGAAACCAGTCGGGATCTGTGAGAAAAGCAGTGAACTTAAAGAGACAACAGCATTTTTTTTTTAAGTTTCTTGGGGTGTGGTGAAATTGAGTCCACTTGGTACGTCGGCCATTATCTGGCATACTGTACCAGACCCCCAATGATAGATGAATGTGGAGCAGTCGGTGGAATGAGGACTGGCAGGGGAAACCGAAGTACAAGGAAAAATCCTACCCCAGGGCCACTTTGTCGGCCACAAATCCCACATGACCTGACCTGGGTTCGAACCGAGGCCGCCGCGGTGGGAAGCCGGCGACTAACCGCCTAATCTATGACACGGAAAACAAAACAGTAACTAGAGTACAGTTCTTGCTACATTTCGTCATACAGAATGGAAAAAAAATAATTTTAAAGGAATTGCGCATAAGTTCTTCCATGTACGTCTTGTATGTACATTCTATACAGTTCCTATCACTTGCAGGGCACCAGTTGGTCTAATCTGCATTGTGCCACAGTTTTCGTCATCAAACAAAAATTCTTCCGTTATGTGGCGGTTCATATTTCCCAGTATCTAGGAAGAAGCAAAAGTAGTTCAGCCACTACCGGCCTCTATCGGCCTGACTGCCCACGACCTCGCTAGAACACGCGGCCCTTCCAATTCATGTTCGTTAATGTTAATGAGGATCCCCACCCTCACAGTCACGCCTCACAGAAACCGTCTAATCATAGCTGCTGAAGGTTACGCAAATACACAGCAAGACGAAACTCTCTTGTAAAACTTCCTTGTGTGTGTTCATTAAGCAGCTAGCTCACAGCCTAGCCAATTCAATAGTTGCTGTGCTGTATCATTTAAATATGATCGTTGTCTTAATGTCAGCTTGTTTGCTTTTAAATGCATTGTCTTCAGTTACAGTTTGAAGGTAGACCCGTTCTGGGGCCCAATAGGTTCTGCCACCTTTTCCCTTGGGGGTAAAGCGGCCAGGGCGTTAATCTAACCACTCATCTCCAACCAGTGCCGAGGTCATGAACACGTGAATCTATTCATCCACTCCCACATACGTCTTCATAGGGTAATGCTTAATTAGTTACGTACAGGGACAACTTTACCTTTTTACCTTACAGTTTTGAAGATTACTCGTTTATTTAAGCGTTAGTCAGTACAGTTTTGGGGGAAAGTACGCTTGGAAGACCGAGAAAATGATGGGAGGATAAACATTAAGATGTATCCTTGGGAGGTAGTTTATAAGGTCTGAAGACGAGAGAGAAGGTTCAGCACTGTCCAGCGGAAGGCTTTACCATCCACGCCGTCGGATCTTCTGGTTGTGCTACCACAGCCTTCTTAAGTAACATCACGGTGCAGAATAGGCATTAACTGGCCTATGCTTGATCAACTTATCAAGAAATTCTTCGTTAGTTACGAAGCCGTGTTCACAACAGCCCGCCAACTGACCTTATCCTGTGTCAGGCGGATGTAGTCACACACCCACACGTCCTATTCTTCAAAGCTACTCCCCACGCCGCCTAGACATCTCAAAAATGGTCTCTGACCTTCGGGTTCTCCTTCGTGCTACATATACCATCCATCTGGTGCTCCCTGATGATTTTGTTGAAGGGTACGAATTTGAGACCGCCTCTGTGGTCTAGTGATCAGAGTTCCTGGCTACAGATCCAGAGGTGCCGGGTTCGATTCCCGGCGCTACCAGATTCTCTGAGAAGTAGTGGGTCTGGAACGGGGTCCACTCAGCCTCGTGAGGATAACTGAGGAGCTATTTCAAGGAAATAACGGCTTCGGTCTAGAAAACCGAAATTAACGGCTGTGGGGATTAGTTGCGCTGACCACGCGACAAGCTCTACCCGCTAAAGTTGGCACTAACTTCTCCGACAAGTGGCGGTCGCTCGGTCGGTAGAGTTCGCTTGCGGACTAAAACCACAGAGTTTTCAATATAGTCTTCTCCAGCCTCGTATATTTCCTATCTCTGAGGTCCAAATATTCCTCTCAGCGCCGTTCTCACAAAATAGCCGACTTCCATCCGGGACGACATTTTAATTACTTTCTATTAAATTAAGCCTGTTATTGAAACTCGTGATAAACGTGTACTATAAGTGAAAACAACAATGTTAATGTGCAATTACTGGAAATAAAAATAAACTATATTTCTTGATTAACTCTTATAAAAGCCCAGTGACCACTATATGTAGCACTTGCTTTAACGTATTAAAACTCTACATTCTGCCCACAGAGTGTGTTTGTGTGTTCCGTATGGCTCTCACAATAAAGAGCGATTGTTTCCTTACACAGCATTAACGGGCTGGGCTTTGTTGCGCAGACGTAATGTTTTCTGTGAAGTACGAACTGAATTTTTACATGTCATTTAGAAGAAATATAGTGTCCGTGAAGTATGTGACCTTACGTGGACGCTGTGCGGGTACTCTCGTGTTGAATTACGGTGCAACAAATATGGCGCCTACTCAGAAAGGGCAACTCCTCCCCCTGTCGAAGAGGGGCCAGATTTCAGAACACACAAATGGTCTTCGAACGAATGAAAATTTGGTAATGTGTCCGACGGGGCCCGAAACAAAAACGACTGTGCTGGCGAGGACCAGCAGCAATTTACTATGCCATGGTAGGCTTTTAAATGTGAATATTTATTTCTAAAACAATTACGATAATCTGTGAGTGTCCCTATTTCATATAACGGTAATGTATCGTTGAGAAGATAATCACTATGTTAACTGAATTAGTAACATTCCTATATATGTTAATCGCTTTGTTTATCCGGTTTAATATCAGACATTTTACGCTGCCCTTTCGTTAGTGCGATTAATTTCATTTTTGGAACACACTAATTAATTTGTTTTCATTTAATCTGACCTCCTTATTCTCAAATAGCAAAGTTCGTGTTACGAGATACCAGTAGCCTGCTATCCTTCAGAGCATATCTTCTGGCATTATACATCGCCACAAAGAGAGCGATGAGTCACTTACCAACAATACTCATTATATGCAAAACACTAGTAGAAAGTTAAAGCCTGCAGACAACGTTGTTCTATGTCTTGATTTCAGACTCTTCCTGCTCCAAGAAGTATCAACTTCAACATGAAGAAGGCATCTGTCAATAAAATTTGAAACTGCACTTTACGGAACAGAAATAAATTATATGAAAAGACCGCAGGCTTCATGATCAGGATTCGATTTCCGACGGGATGACGGGGTATGTTCTTGGGCCACCAAAATCCCGAGGGATCTCACCCGGGGTTGTAGTAGCCCACTCAACCTTCATCTTATGCTGAGGTCTTGAATGGGCGTGGAGATTTATCTCCAAGTTCTGTATATCCTGCAGGGTAACTTTTGCCTTTACTTGCAGGTCCTACTAAGAACCCGGAACTAATCTTACTCACACACACTTCTGAAATTAACGTTGTCAATATAATCATCATCTGTAATGATGTTGCGACTCTAAATGTGGATCTAGGATGGATGAAGTAATTCAGCCGTTTAGGATACTGCTAATTAGGAATTTCGTTATTTATACAGTTCACCTAACAGTTTTCTCTTCCCTTTGGTGCTACAGCCCCAATTTGGGCTTTGGCCTACCTCCATGAAACACTCCCTTTACACTTCGGTTTACTATATCTTAGACATTCGGTAGGACTCCTTGGGCGGGTGATCAGCTCATCGCAAGGCCTCTCTACCTGTACGCAAACCCAGAAATACCCACACACACAAACAGTGAACATCCATGTCCTGAGTAGAATTCGAACTCACGATCCCGGCTTCCGAGCGGGGGAAGACAGTACATGCCTTAGACCGCTGGGCTACCGTGACCAGCCACCTAACAGTTTAGGACACTGAAATGTATGAGGTTCTAATGGATGTGGCATGTAGTTAGGATGGGAGAAATGCTTTTGTTACTTAACGACGCTGTCAGTACTGTGCCTATATAGCGTCGATGACAGGGTGATTAATGAACATGGAGCAATGGCATGGAATGACAATTAGCAGGGAAAACCGGAAACCACTTCTCAAACTTGTGAGCTTAGAAGACCGGGAGGGGAAAATGGGAGATTTTAGTCAAACAAGAAAGAACGTGAGGACAAAAGCGGGACGAAACTGGCTCGAAGAGTATCCAGTGGTGGGCTTTGAACCTTCGGGTGAGTGATGCATTCGAAAGGCCAGTAAGTAACAACAGAATGACGGGAAAGTTTTGTACACTGGGTATCCAAAATTATTAATTACTTTACAAAGAAATATATATAGAGTGATTCTAAATTATTTTCGGGGATTCCGCGGCCTATAATTTTCAAACCGGGAAAAACAAAACTAATTACGGAATATGAAAGTGTAACTCGAAAAGGTTTTATAATTTATAGAACCGATGCTGCACAATGATAAACAAGTTAAACATGCGCGCCTTTCTTGGAACGTAAGATGTCCAAGCGATCGAACATTTTCCTGCGAAGTGCTCGGCCTTCCCGCTCCTTTTAGGTGCAGAACAATACCAAGCTCTTCAAACTGCTTTAACCAACGTCGGACAGCATTATCTGAAAGTGTATCCTTTCCATATTGAGTTCTGTAACGACGCTGCGTCTTGATAACGGACTTCGTTTCGAAAAACCAAATTATGCACATTGCTTTCTCTTGAACAGCTGCCATTTTAGGTATGACGTCATATGTTCTCCCACACATCAATGCGGCGAGTAGAGCGTCGCCAAAGAAAACTTTCTGAGTTACACTTTCATACTCTGTAAGCAGTTCTATTTCGTTCTTACCGGGTTGAAGATTATATTCCACGGAAAGCCCGACAATAATTTCGAATCGTCCTGTACATCTACTCCTTCCGCAAAGAGGAGCGTACTGAACACTGAAATCTTACCCAGCCATTGCAAACATAATAAGAATACTGGTCTATAATGCCCTCAACCCGATCCTGTATTTTGATCACGTTTGATCTTATGCTGTGTTTAATCTTACCGAGTTTTTGTTATTACAACTTCATTCGACGGGGCACAGACCAAGGCGTGACTGCCCTAAGTCCAAATATAGCACAAGAATGATGGCAACGTGACGTCAACAATAGTAGACTTTCACCGCAGAGAAAAATTAATTTACGTATCGATTTTTAATAATTAAGGTCTTTCATGTCACGATTATGGGAGATGATGCCCTTTATATTCAGCCCCATTATTAACCATTACATTTTTAATATACGCTTAATGCCGTGGTGTAACAGCAGCTGAGAATCCAGCAGGAAGTATCATCGTTTGTTACATAAGACATCATACTCGTACCTTCCCTGCTTTCTCACTCATTCCTATCCAGTCCTACATCTTATCGAATGATACGGCGAGTCCGATCTTCAGCGCCATCTCTCACGAATAACACACTCGAATAATCAACCGTAAACCGTAACGTTTCTGTAGTATAGGTCAGGCCACATATTCGAATCACAGAATATACACCATACACTTAGGCAAAGGACCGTTAGTTTGTGACCCACTATATATAGCTTACGTTCATCTAACGCGTTAACGATCGACAGTTCGCTGCTATGGTAACGTGAAATTGCTAATGACAGTGACAAATCTGACAAAATTGTATACATATATGAATCTGTAGATACGGTAATCGTTTTAGATTAAGTTAAAATGCGTACAACGCCGTGAAGGTTACATTTGTAAATGGCACCAGCGAAGATCCAACTTAGCACTGACCAATATAAACAAAAACAAAAAACTCCGTGACCTGTAATCCGCGAGCGAACTATACCGACCGCCCTTGTCGGAGAAGCGGATAGAGGGTGTCGCGTGGTCAGCGCAACGAATCCCCAATGTCGTTAATTTTCGGTTTTCTAGACCGGAGCCACTACCTTTCCATTCAAGTAGCTCATCAATTATCACTCACGAGGCTGAGTGGACACCGTTCCAGACCCACTACTTCTCAGAAGATCTGGTAGTGCCGGGAATCGAACCCGGGACCCACCGGAGGGGGTGCCTTGTGTGCCTCCACACAAAAATCATTAATCTACAGGAAAATGAAAATGTTAACACTGAAAGTGACAAATGGTTCATTATGGAGAACGCTTGGGTCAACAGTTACATAACTTGACGGCACAGTCAAACAACATTTGGGGTATCGAACCTACCACAAATGCAACAGAGGAGATACAACCAACGGAATAAGGCACAAATGATGATTATGATGACAATAACAACAATAATAAACTCTATGCAGCAGAATCCTTCCTCTTCGCTCACCTAATCAAAAACCTGAACGTTCATTAACGTCAATATTAGAGTCAATTTTACCGACCACACAACATATTTATTATTATTATTATACTACATGTTTCGACCTCAAGAGGTCATCCTCAGGTGTACGAACACAGCTGTATAATTACACGCAATCACATTCGTCTTCTCACTTATTCGATCCTGTATCTTATTCAGGCTCACGCTCAATAATATATCAAGCTCTCTCATCAAGCTCTCATTTAAATTTAAATTTTAACTTTTGACATTTAGAACAATTTTAACTTGTGTTTTATAAGAGAGCTTGGTATATTATTGAGCGTGAGCGTGAAAATATTTAAAAAATGACCGAAAAATCCAGAAAAATTACCTAAAATATGACCCAAAAATGTAGTAATATGCAGGGCCCGGATTTTGATGACCTGAAAATATTTAAAAAAAAATGACCTACAAAATCCAGAAAAACGACCTAAAGGAGAAAAGAAAGAACACTTCGCTTCCATGTTATTCACATTTCAGAAAACATAGGAAGAAAAAATCCCTAAAATGGCCAAAAATGACTAGAAATACCCTTAAAAGTCCAAAAATTTACCAAAAAATTACCTATAAAATTTACATTTCTGTAACCAGCACCTCATATCCGAGATTTATATATTTAAGAGCATCGCATAGGATACCAGGAAAAAAGGATGACGTCATCAAAACCCGGGCCTTGGCTATTACTGTCCGAATACTGCCACGGGATCGATATAACTTTGCATATCTCTCATCTAGGGAAATGCGAACAATGAAATAATCGTGTCTAAATGCCCTTCTGTATCTCACGCTTCACAATTTGACAACTACTGCATCAGCACAATCAGCGCAGGCGCTTTACTTACCGAAAACTGCGATATGGTTCTGGGTTGATGGAGGGGAAATTTCTTCAGTCTTTTGCAGAAAGATTACGATGACTTACAATTCGCACACACAACACGTCGCATCCAGACCCACTGTTGTTTAGCAATCCTGGAACAGAGGCAGAAAGTGTTAGGTTACGTCACTGGCATGAAGTTCTACATCAGCCTGCGTAAATACTTCGAGCTAAGAAGAATAAAGTAATGGAGCAATTCAGGATACGACGTGTCCAACAATTGTGTGTGTATTCGTTGCAGCGGTAACGGTTTACAGAGACGTTGCGTAGCAACGGTAGGAAAGATACATACACATACATACATACACACACACACACACACATATGTAACACAGTAAATACCTAAACTGGGGTTTCACTGATACACTATCCTGATCTTGTGAACTTTAAAACGTGTTTTCTGGTTTCCAATGTGGACTGCGTCACTGAAATACCATGCATGTTTCCGGGCAAGGGCGCTGCATTGCGTCACCTTCCCCGTCCCAGCATGCAACAGCGTAATTACGTAATGACTTGAACTTGCTGGGCGGGCCCTCGCATCACTAGGCGACCCAATCATTGAACAAGGAGAATCAGACTTCACCCCCCCCCCCTTGGCACTACAGACCCAGTGGGCCTAGGCCTACCTCCATGAATTTCTCCGTTCACTTCGGTTTTTCTAGATCTTAGACATACGGTAGGACTCCTTGGGCGGGTGATCAGCTCGTCGCAAGGCCTCTACCTGTACACAAACACAGAAAAACGCACACAAACATCCATGCCCTGAGTGGGATACGAACTCACGATCCCGGCTTCCGAGCGAGCGAAGACAGTGCACACCTTAGACCGCTCGGCTACCGTGACCGGCGGTGAATCAGACTTCCTTCACAATTTTATTTGTATACTACGTTGTAATACGTTCCCTGTAATTAGTTCCCTGATTAGCTGCTACAAGCCACCACTTGATACTGATTTTAGATTTTCATAAATGTAAAAGGTAAAGAAAGCTATCGCTGTAACAGGTCGTGCAGGCCCACAGGGTTGTGAGAGGTCGAGGCTCCCACATTTTCTCTAGACAATCGACTCACAGATGGCGGTGAGGTTGTCAGCCTTACATGCCGGCCGCCCTTTATCACCCAGGAATATTCCTGGTACTCATTTCTATTAGAGGCTAAGTCGACCCGAGGGCCATAGTGCGGCTGGAAGGGTTAGGTAAATTGAATAAAAAAAAATCCACTTCACTGGGACTCAAACCCACGACCTTCCGACTTGGAGCATAGAGCCTCAACCAATTACGCTACCGCGTGCCCCTGTTTTAGATTTTCATTCCGTCATCAAAGCTCTACAGCACTTCGTTGGGCCCTGGCCGCTTTTACAGTTTCGTAATCCTATACACAGTCGGTAGGACTCCTTCGACGGGGGATCAGCCCGTCACAAAACCGCTACTCTACACACAGGACAGCACGAACATATATTCATGCCTCGCGTGGGATTCGAATCCACGATCCCAGTGTCTGAGAGGGCGAAGACAGCTCATGACTTAGACCGCGCGGCCAGTGTGATCGAACTGTTTTAGAACAGCACTCAAAACACTCGATATGGTCGTTCCATGGTGAATAATCCATTGGAATGTGAGTTATAAAAATGCCATTCTCGAACTTTCCATGCGCCTATAAGTGAAGGTGAATAACACATTGGCGTAGATCTGCGTAAACACTTAGTGAACTGGTCACAACAAGAGCATTAGAAACGCACGGAAAGTGTGTCAACAAGAAAAATCCAAGTTCTTGGAGTGCTTGGCGAATTCTCCAATCTTGTAACTTTCAGTCAGGTCGTGGGCGGTGAAAATAAGGTGCAGCGACAAATTTGTGACGTCAACTGTGTTCAGCCTCGAGGCAAGTAACTTCTGGCCTGAATAACTGTAAACAGATTCACGCTGCATACATTTAGTATTTGAAGAAAATGTTATTCCAAGATGCAATCACAATGTAACATTGCCAGTTTCCAATATAATTCATACTTGTAGAATTAATTCTCAGTCGAAAGACGTCAGAGGACCATACCAACGAAAGTTAAGGACAAGGAGGGTGAAGAAGGAACTGTAAAATAACAACTGTAATATTACTTACAAAACCGGGTATTTCACGTAGTTGGTTGAGGCACTATGCTACAAACCGGAAGGTCGCCGGTTCGATTCCCGATGAGGTGACTGAATTTTTTCAATTGACGTGATCCTTCCGGCCACACTATTGCCCTGTGGTCGACTCAGCCTCTAACAGAAATGAGTACCAGGAATCTTCCAGGAGGTAAAGGGCAACCGGCGCGTAAGGCTCAAAAACCTAACCGCCATCTGTGAGCCGACTGTCTATAAAATGTGAGCCTCGACCTCTCGCAACTCTATGGGCTTCCATGGTCTGCGGCTGGAATGGTTAGGTAAATTGAAAAAAGAAAATCAAATGGGTTCATCGGGAATCGAATCCATGATCTTCCGGTTTGTAGCATAGTGCCTCAACCAAATACGGTAATTTCCTTATTTTGAAAGAAATACAAACGGGCTAGTTCATCTTGTTATCTGTGTCCCTCCGTATGTTTCGAATATTAAGAACTCACTTCGCTGTGTATCCCCCCCCTTTTTTTCCGTTTTCTAAGGTCCATTTCGTATCAAAGGGAAACGGACGAGAAGTTCTTGCAATACTATCCTCCCATCTACGTGAAGAGACTAAAGCAACTCGTGAGAGCGCTCAATTTGCGAAGTTGGATTCTGGGCGAAAATTTACTTTCCGGTATTGATGCAAGGACGCTTAACTAGCCACCGCGACGTTCCTCTCCCATGAATGGAAAAGCTAGGGAGTGCTTCAGCTTACGTTTCTATGCACACAGAACTTGAGTTGCTTGCGCAGTGATAATGTCACGGCCTCTCAGCCTCGCTACTGTGTCTCTGCAACCGACTTAACTCTTAATCTTGTCTCTGTACAAATTTGTGCCGATGTTAAGACGCACTAACCGCATGTATAACCCTTCACTAACAGCTGCTGTCGTCTATTTGAACGTCAAAGTTCTGAAGGAAAGATTGAAAAGTGAGGATTATTATTCGATGCAGTGACGAAAATACTGCCATGAGAGTGCCGTCAGCAGACGCGACATATCGGTGCCTGCCTGGCGCCACTTCTCTCCTTGTTCTAATAAGCTGACTTGACACTGCCTGCTAACCGATTCATTTGCCATAGGATTGTTTCTTCAGGGTATGGAACACGCATAACGGCATTCTCAGAGTTGAGCCACAAAAAAAGTTCTTCCTGCGATTAATTAAGAAACACGCCATGAAGACATATGGCAGAGTGGAGGTATAGCTCCACCATTCTTGATCTCGTCACTAGATAGTGAGTGGCCAGCTTCACGTCCCGGACACTTCACTCCCAGGAAAATAGTTCCCAAAATCAACTGGACAATTATACTCTTCTCCAAGAATAATAAGGATCAAGTCGAGGATCGGGTGGGCGGGGCACGTAGCACGAATGGGGGATAAGAGGAATGCATATAGGATATTGGCGGGAAAGCTTGAAGGAAAGAGACCACTGGAAAGACCAAGGCGTAGGTAGGTGGACAGTGGATCTTAGAGAGATAGGACGGGATGGTATGGATTGGATAGATCTGGCTCAGGATAGGGACCACTGGAGGGCTCTTGTGAACACGGTAATGAACCTTCGGGATCCATAAAATGCTGGGAAATTCTTGAGTAACTGCACAATTGGCGGCTTCTCAAGAAGGGTTCAGCTCCGTGAGTGGGTACCCACTTGATAGGAGGCTGGGTATGTCCCAGAGTCAATCTGGCCGCTGTGTGTACGAGAAATATCTTGCCCCTGCCGGGAATCGAATCCCGGCCGTCAATCCCGCGGCAAAGTTGAGTTATACTACATTTGGTTTATTTAATTAAATTATTATTCTGCCTACTGTTACTAGAACTGCTGCTGTTACCTGGGATACACCAGTCAGTAAATTGACTGGCTACGAGCTGGGCGGCCGGGGTTCAGCCCCAAAATGGGGTACAGATTCTTGCCTTCGCCAATGTGTCCATACCGACTCACGAGGCCCATCCGGCGCCTCTTACGCAATCCGCAATAAGTGTTCTTTCCCGGGGAAAATCAGGCGAAGCGTATACCCAATGTGCCTTCATGGAAAGGTGACTTAATCATTGGGGGAAGCTTCGCTGTACTATTATTGTCACTACTATTTTATAATATTGTCAAGTGATTGACTATCGAGGGGTTTTGGGCTGGATAGTGGATTTACTGGTCACTTTAGCACACAAATCTTAATTACACTTAATTATAAAGCCATCACTAATATCCACACTTTACACATCACGCTGTCTATCCCAGCATGCAGAGTCGTCACTAGAAGTTTACTGGTAGCGGCTTCTAACAATGGCTATTCATCTGCTTCCGGGCTTAAGCAGCAACTCCCTTCTCTTAAACTGTCCTTCTTACAACCCCCTTTGCATCATCATTTCCAACAGTCCCTTTCCGCGTCAACAAGTTAACCGAGCCGTTGCCTAGAAACGTCTCTTCACGTGCATATCATTATTAATCACCAGTAACAATCCATATCCAAGCCAATCACAGTGGCCGGCCACACAGTCCTAAAACGCGTACTCTCTTCGGCCGCTCGAGTATTCCGACTCATTCCAATTTCGTTCTGCGCACGAACATTCACATGTCTCTCTGTTGTTTTGAGTAGACTGAGGCTTTGCAAGGGGCCGAGTCCTCATCCGGGAAGCCACACCAAATATTAAAACGACACTCACTCTCTGGCTCTACCCTTTCGACCCCGGCTGCTTTTTAAGTTTCTTCTTAATCCTATACACAGTCAGGAAGGCTGCTTGGACGGGGGATCAGCCCGTCGCAAGGCCGCTACCTACACATAGGATAAACGCACACACATCCACGCCTCAAGTGGGAATCGAATCCGCGATCCCGGTGTTCGAGGGGGGGGGGGGAAGACGGTTCATGGCTTTAGAGCGTAAAGTTCAGACCACGCGGCCACTGTGATCGTCTTAAAGTGACACAGCTGTTCGAAATTAATTCTGAATTTCAATAGGCTAGAATGTCTTAACAATTTACAGCATAAGATAAAAAACAAACTCCGTGGCCTGTAGTCAGCAAGCGAACAATACCGACCGAGCGACTGACGCTCGTCGGCGAAGTTAGTGCCAACTTTTGCGGATAGAGGGTGTCACGTGGTCAGCGCAACGGATCCCCACGGCCGTTAACCTCGGTTTTCTAGACCGGAGCCGCTATTTCCTTGAAATGGCTCCTCAATTATCACCATGAGGCTGAGTGGACCCCGTTCCAGGCACACTACTTTCTCAGAAAATCTGGTAGCGCCAGGAATCGAACCCGGGGCCTGTGGATGTGTAGGCACGAACTATGACCACTAGACCACAGAGGCGTTCTACATCATAAGACAATTGCATTTAAAAATCTCGGAGCAACCCGGTTCAAATCTCCGCCCGGCAGTCCTTATTTTTAAAGTCTCTTCAGGTGACTTCTTGGATAGTATCCTCTGGGAGGCCACGTTCAACCCGTTCCAAACTCACGGTTTATAATAGACAAGAAAGGTTCAAGAGACAAACTGCGCGCCGTCGAGAGGAATACAGAGAAGCTGTCAATTATGTTTAAGAAATATGAAGCTATCTACTGCGCTGGAGGCCTGCTGTAGCTGTGTTAAAAAATAATTCTATGTTAAAATTGGGCCGCGCCATAGCTCAAGCTGTCAGTCGCTGGCTTCCCAACGCAGCGGCCCGGGTTCGATCCCGGGTCTGGTCAAGTGGGATTTGTGGCTGACAAAGTGGCGCTGGGGCACGTTTTCTCCGAGTACTTCGGTTTCCCCTGCCAATCGTCATTCCACCAAATTCTCCATCATCATAATCGGCCGGGGTAGGTAGAATAGGCCAATTAGTGGCCGCCGTGCCCAGTGGACCCAGCTGGACTTCACTCCCCACTAAGCGAAAAAAAAAATGTTAAAACTGATGTTCATATGATAAATGATATAATGATACAAATTCCGTCCCAAGTGCAAACAATTAATTATGTGTCCTTGATCTTGTTCACCTACACTACATGTTTCGGCCTCAGACGGCCATCATCAGGTGTATAACACTCACGTCGCTGTCACACTGCACTCAGCCCAAAATTTAACATTATTCTTTACTACGTGTGTAGTACACGTAGTAAAGAATAGCAGCGGCACGCACACAGGAAGACTACACAGGATAACACCTATACAGTGTGGTAACAAGAACTAGCCGCTGCAGCACTTTAGACATAGGGCGAGTAATCCTAACAATTTTAAATTTAAAATTTAGAGAAAAAATTTTAAAGGATTTTAAAATTAGAACTAAAGATTTTATAGTGCTACTACAGGTACGTCAAAATTAACGTGTGTAAAATAATCTACATCCAGACAGATATCAATGAAGTAGATGTTGATAATAACAAGGAAAGTGTTTTAAATGTTAAATTTTGGGCTGAGTGCAGTGTGACAGCGACGTGAGTGTTACACACCTGATGATGGCCGTCTGAGGCCGAAACATGTAGTGTAGGTGAACAAGATCAAGGACACATAATATACTGTTTGCACTTGGGACGGAATTTGTATCATTATATCATTTATCGTATGGAGTGCAACAGGATGCTTAAATATAATATTGATGTTCATATGCTATACCTCCACTCCTCAAACATGCCTTCAAGCCGCAGTGCTTAATTAATTAAGTACGAGCATAACTTTACCTCTTATTTTGAAAAAGAAATAAAAGGTCACATTGCTGTAGGTGTATCCGTCACAAATTTTGTTCGGGCCTTATGAGCTCGCCTTGTTGTCTGTGTATGCATACCCTATTTTTTTTTTCGTTTTCTGTGTCCGTGTCGATTCAAAGGAAATTAGGCGAGTAGTTCTTCCTAGGCCTTCTTGATTACTTCAATTTCATCCTGAAGAGATCTAACATTCGGTGACTGAAACTTAAACCTATGCCAAGGCAGGAGCGTTCTCGAGTTACGGCAAAACGAACGCGCATTCGTCAAGATTTCTGTTTGTCGTGTGGATCACATGATCTCGTCCCACTAAATTACCTCGCCAGTACCCATTTACTCATTGCCAGTTCAAGGTAACAAATCAGCAACAACGGCCTACCTTAAGTAACTGAGGAGCCGCTATCTGTTGGATGTGGCGTATTCTAAAACGCCCCATACAGTAAACCCTCGATAATTCGGATTAATTAGGGCGGGGTCATCCGTATTGGTGAGGTGCGCCAATGACTCAGAAGTCAAAGATTACTGAAAAACACGCAAGACAGTAGTGCATGTTGCATCTCCTTCTGCGCATCCAAACTGCGCTCTGAGTCACTCGTCTGCCTTCCTAAATGTCACGGGTCTTTTTAAAGTACTCAACAGTAAACAACATTTTTTCATTTTTCATATTTCAATCAGTGTATCCGACCTGATTAACTGTAACCGTATTAGTGAGGGTTTACTGTATCAATTAACAAGAAAAGACTTTAATGCTAAGCTGCCATGATATTTAGTAGTGTTTGTCTTTAGCGTATATTCTCGTGCTAGTTATCCGCGCCAAGAATGTTTTCAGGCTAAGAAACCCATGCCCAACTATCACATGCACTACGAAATGACTCACTGACATACCAGTGTGTAGGAACTTTACAGCTTGTACACCGAACATGATGTTACTGCTTCAACAGCTCAGGGAAATCCAAAATGCGACACTCGGGGCTACACCAAGCCTGTCCGTCTACAGGGAATGTTCTTACTGTGGGGGCCGGCTCCATGGATATGCGCTTCACGGCGACCAGTGCGACGCATGCCTGATGGCCGAAAACGTTCGGAATGAAGTAGTTACAATTCACAGATCACAGAATGTGTTGAGAATGCTGTGCTTTCTACACGTAGATATTTTCCGCAATTGATTCAGCAGCAAAATTCACATTTGCCTCGGGGCAAGGAGCGAACCGGTCCCCGTAGACCAGGTCTACACACTAAAAATATTCCCTGTCGTTTAGAACTCAACAAGGAACGAATGAATTTTTATAATCCTGAGGCTCTTGGGACATAAGATCGGTACCGGCCAGTAACTGTGGTGTGATAAGTAATACTACACTACAAACAGCGTGGCTAATATGTTCTTTTGGAGTTACCGAATTTTAAGTTATGTAGTAACGCTGTTAATTGCATGAATTATATATGTGGTTAAATTAACGACCACCCTGCCAGTAACTGAAGACTATATGGCGATGAATCCTCAATCATGATAGTGTGGCGGCGAGATTCGAACCGAGGACATGCCGAATTAAGTCAGAAGCGTTAGCACTTGAGATAACTTGCTCAAACTATCTGGTGGAAACTCTGGTCACATGGAAGGAAGACACACACACACACATATATATATATATACACACACACACACACACATACATATTGCTCAACCTTTTTGTCCTCGGTACATTCATCCACTTCAAGTCTCTAGCAATTAGGAACGAAGCAGAAATGCGGTGCAATAGATCCGCATAATAGCTATTGTGTTGTCACGTTATCGCAGTGGTATGCGAAATGAGGCTAAGCTTTGTCATCACGGCTCTACATTGTTCGCAAGAAATTGGATTATGTGTTTATGACAGTCGTAAAATCAGCAGCGCCTAATTATTCCTTTCAGATTTTACATAATTCTAAGAACACATTTTTTATCCCTACAATATCGTGACATGTAGACCCGTTGCTGAGCAACGACTTCGTGAACACATTCCCGCGGCAACGAATACGCAGGCAACAACTGGTTAACTTCTGTTGCCATGCAACGCGCTGTAAATACAACAATAGACGAAGAGGTTATTTCTATGTGGTTTGCATATATCCACTGCTGGGCAACGAATGTGTTCTCACTGTCTTCGCTCACTTTGAAGCCGGGATCGTGGGTTCGAAAGCCACTCAGGGCATGGATGTTCCGTGTTTGTGTACATGTAGAGGCCTTGCGACGAGCTGATCACCCGCCCAAGGCGTCCTAACCAATGTCTAAGATCTAGTAAACCGAAGTGTAACGGAGAGTTTCGTGGAGGTAGGCTAAGGCCCAAACTGGGGCTGTAGCGCA
>NW_019719375.1:457080-466898 GCF_002891405.2 Cryptotermes secundus | reverse complement strand
AAAAAAAACGACAGTGCATCTCGGGGTACGTCAGAACGTCACATGCCTTTGCGCTTCAGTATAAACTTTTCAACGAAGTGTGTGCAACTATAATCAGTTCGGCTAATTACGTAGCATGTCGGGACATGGTTTTTATTTAAGGTTAACTGATTAGCTCTAAACTAACAAACAATTAAGCACGACCTACAAGCCAATTAAATAAAAGAGCATGTCATTTCAATCCCCACGCACAACAGTGTTGACTGCCAAACATCCTTGTTCAATATTCTTACACTACCCCCACCCCCTCCACGCTACATATCACATAACTCGGCCTTGGAACAGCTGATGGAGCAAACAAAATATATTCCCCAGCCTCGGGATGCAAATTAAGATCTTCCCAATACGGGTCATCCGCCCAAAGGCAAGTTCATTGCCAGCCAGCTCCATACAGTTATAGAACCCGCGGGACGTCACTAAAACGGTACTGTTTGTTTTATGGCTGCCTCTTGGCATCAGTGGGGACAAGGAGACAAAGCAGTCAATTCAGTGAGCTGATCTCCATAGCGTAGTTACACAGATATGATGGGAAACATAGGCAGGTCTCAATCGAAATTTATTGATGTATTATCCAAACTTTATACATCCGGGATAGCTCAGTCGGTATAGCGACTGCCTACGGGGTGGACGGCTGGGGTTCAATTCCCGGGAGAGATAAGACATTTTTCTTTATTCCACACAGTGTAGATTGGCTTCGGGGCCCACCTAGCCTCCTATTCAATGGGTACCTGGGACTCTTTCGGCGGGAGCACAGCGGCCGTTGCATGAACCCGGCCATTCACCTCCATCAAGTGCCGAGAGCAAGAACAGTGGAGCTATACCTCCACTTCTCCACTCTTCATAGCGTTGTGCTTAATTAAGCACAGAAACAACTCTATCCCTTTTACCTTTATATCAGTAGCCTTACAACTATTACCTGCTTTGAATAGCTGTGACTATTGTGTCTTGTTAGGACTACTAGGAACACGCCGCTCATAACAACCGAAGATTCTATGCATGTTAGTTATCACCATGTTCCCACGATAAAGCTGTCTCATAACTGCTAAAGAATGGTAAAGTTGTAAGTACGCCATGAAGACGTATGGGATAGTGGAGGTATAGATCCACGTTTTCTTGACTTGGGCACTGGAGGCGAGTGGTCGGCTTGAGGTCCCGGCCGCTTTACACCTGGGGAAACAACTACCAGTACCCGTTGCACAGGACGCTGGGTGAGCCCACCGGGACTCCAACTCCGATCCCTCGATCATCCAGCTAGTAGCCAGTCCCGACTGCGTTACAGCTGCTAACAAACTGAGAGATAACTTTATTACAATGGACCAAACTTCCAATGCAGCCAAATTTCTATTGTCACCACAGAATAATACGGCTGTACAACGCATATGCAATCAGTCAACGCTTGGTGTCATGCAGTATGCCCCATGTTGTTTATTCTGCTACATCTACAGAGCCGATGGAGGATGTAAAAGAATTCCAGCTTTCGCCTACTCAGGAAAGAAGAAACAATTTCCGGAACAGTCAGCGTTCTATTCCCTATGCAGACTGATCCTGTAAGACTGTCTGCGTTTGCATGTAGAAGACACGACGACTCCCAAAGTCGCGAGACAATAAACTATGGTCATGAGTCATGTAGGACGGAGTGCTGGCGAGGGCCAGCAGTACTTTACCCGATCGACAGCATGTAGAACTGGGGAAAACCACGAAACGCTTCAGCGACAATACCCAACTTACCTCTTAACATAAGTCAGAATTGTTACTGCTGAGCTGCCTTTCTCATTTGAAGAGATACTTTCGTGTGTATCGTTCGGAATTCAAAGATTTGAACCCCCCCCCCCAACAGACGGGTCTAGCGATAACGAACCTGACGTAAATTCGAGAAGGGGTGCCGGGTTCGAATCTCTGCGAGACAGGTCAATACTGATTTGTATTTCGTAATTTTCCTCAGTCCCTTCAGACAAATACCGGCATTGGACCTCGATGTACTCTTCTTTCCAAATCTTTTCCGATTCAATGGTTTTCCTGTCATTCGAGGCGATACAGTCCAGACTCTGAAGGCATCGAAAAATCTGCATACAAATTCGTTACATTGCCTGTCCTCTTAGGGCGTTTTCTCGAATTAAATCTGAATGCTTCATAACCTTATCTACCGAGCAGTTCAGATCGCATCCAGTTGCAGTCCTCGCAGGTTTCTGTTAGTTTTCGTCCCTTATTCCTGGCCAATGCCGGTGCAGTGCCTTGACGCAAACCACATGCAAGTTACTCAATTTTCCACTCCAGTTCGCACCTGCGCTTCACACGAATATAAAAAGAATACGCTGCTGTTGATTAATCACTTTAAGCAGCTTATGTACCACTAAATCAATATGTCCACAGCACATACAATTCCGTTAAGTCAGATGTTATGTATCACATTATTAACGACTATTATTTTAACTGTAATAGGCCCATAAAACAGCGAATGACGCAGGATGTTCACCCGAAATGACCTGGAACAATGCGGTAGTGTACTAGCTAAAAGAAGGCCTATCCTAGCATTCGCCTGCATACAAACTTCAGTTAGGCCAGTTTGAACCTCTAAAGTTCCGAATCAAAGTACTTCCCCAAACAAGACTTAGCACCAATCTACCCGATCTGCTAGGATGTGGAGTTCGTGGAATGTCACATAGGAATTTGCTTCTGAATGCAGGGGAAGAGATGAACAGGTGCACAGAAAGGTCTAACGAGGGAGACTGGTGCACAAGTCTGTGGCAATACCAAACAGCCGGTATAAAGTGGCCACAGAGAGATGAAATGCGGGGAAAGATATGTGATACGAGAATCTCTAAAACTGATAACTACTGCGCAGGTGCGATTGCTGTTGCTATGGACTGTCCCGCTTAACCTGTTGGCCGGAGCGCTGTGACAGGTATGTGAAGTTGGTGCTCAATGTTTTTAGGTTGTCCATCATAACCGGGAACAGCAGTGAAGGTCTGCATTCTTTCGTCTTTCATTCTTTAGGGAGGCATTATTATAAGCAGTCTGTCCCCTGTTTTCAAACAGGAACGTTTATACACAAGGAAGGTCCTGTTCTGTTGTATCTGGCGGAAACCTTGGGCACGATATGAATCTCTCGTCTATTTTCGTCCTGCCTTTCAAGTATATCTTTGATAAGTGCTTCAGGGGTTTCTCTGTGCAGTGAATTCCGTGTAGTTCAAGAAAGAGAGAGAGAGAGAGGTACACTCCCTTGTATCCTTGCCACCGGGAATGTCTGCAAACCCTGCAGCAAGGTAACACAATGCCTGGCAATATGTCTTAACCGGTAATCCACCTGCACTGACAGCCTGCTTAGCGTTATTTCAACACATCTAAGTAACTATTCTACAACGATCGCCTTTTATAGTTTCGTTTCACAGTTCGAGTTATCTGAGAACAAAGAGCCGAAGAGAATATTTCGAAATAGAGGGAAAGGTACAGGGATGAAAAAATGAACTATGTCTCATACCATGCAAGCAATTCTGACACGCAACTACTTCTGCCATCTCTATAAGGTGGATTCTTTTTTTACTGCTAGTGGGGTGGGACTAAGGCCCTTATACTGAGGCCACTTCTGGCCTATTGTACCCGCCCCAGACGATAGGTGACGGTGACTGTGGAGCTATTGGTGGAAAGAAGATTGGCAGGGGAAACCGAAATACTCGGAGAAAACCTGCCCCAGCGCCACTTTGTCCACCACAAATTCCACTTGACCATACCCAGGATCGAACCGGGGCCGCCGCGGTGGGAAGTCAGCGACTAACCGCTTGAGCTATGGCGGGGCCGGGGGGTTGGATTAAACGGAGTAATGTTCTCGGGCTCTGGAAATATTACAAATACGGTAATTACTTCTTGGAAATCTGTAAAGCTGAAGGTGAAAGAAGGAAAAATACCACTGGCTGGATGACCGAGGGGTCGGAGTTTCAAGTCCCGGTAGGGTCAAAAATATTTTCACATCTCTATCTCGTCGATACCGGCTGTGGGGTCCACCCAACCTCCTATCCAATGGGTACCGGGGGCTCTTTCCTCGGGGGTAAAGCTGAGGGGCGTGAAGCTGACCACCTTCAACCAGTGCCGAGGTCAAGAAAAAGTAGATCTATACACCCACTACCCTAAACGCCTTCATGACGTAGTGTTTAATCAGTTAAGCACAGGGACTTTACATTTTAAGGGTGATTAGCCTGCTTCAATATTTTTATGCTGACTTGTTTCAGTACTATACTTATTGGAATTTACTGAAACAGGGAAATCACGTTATAATTGGGAACTTATTACAACTGTCGGTCGACAGAATATGTGCCAAATATTGTTACTACTGTCAAACAAACAAACAAACAAACAAACAAACAAACAAACAAAAACAAATTCCGTGAATTTAGTCCGCCAGCGAACTATACCGGCCTAGCGACCGCCGATTGTCGGCAAAGTTAGTGCCAACTTTAGCGGATAGAGAGTGTCGCGTGGTCAGTGGAACGGATCCCACACGGCCTTTAATTTCGGTTTTCTAGACCGCAGCCGCTATTTCCTTGAAATAACTCCATTACTACTGTCACATAAAGTAATAACCAAAAAAAAAATGAAAGAAATGGAGAGAAGGGAAATAAAACGGAAGGCAGAAGACAGGAAAGAGAGAAAAACAACTGATATACAGTTAACAGAATGGTGTACATATGCAGCATGAATTTCTGACTTGAGATTTGCATATGTGCTATGCAAATTGGTCCGCATGCAGACGTAGGCACCTGTATGAGACGCAAACCTGTTTAAAGAGATAAATGATTATAATTTCCTTTGGAAATGTCATTATGAGCAGGTTTCAGTGTATTTTGGTCTGCTTGAAGCGTTTGCGCATTTTGCTGCTGAGCCGTCCTTGAGACCAGGGTAACGTTACGTCGCACTAAGCAGAGCGGAATGGTTGCGCTCCGCCTACGACAAATCGTTTAAATCGTCAGACCACGGGAAAATGATTTCCGCAACGTAGTGGGGGTCGCTGACCCCCCTACTACTGGCTCTGGGTTCGATCAAAAGACACTCTGACTACTATCTGGAAAATTCTTCCCAGAGACCACTGCATTAATCTGATCTAACAACACCTTTACATCATTTACATATCTGAGAATGTGTGGAGCCTTACTTCCATGACCATCAAGTATCTTCCTCGGTGGTTTAAATATACAAAAACGGGACCCTCTTGAGTTTCGATTAAGTTTGAAGCACAACAGACCACTGTACGTGGGGGTGCAAGGGCCGAGAAGGCCTACCCCTCATACATTCATTCATTCATTCATTCATTCATTCGATTAAGTTTAGTACTGTAATGAAAGGGTTCAGTTCTTTGACTTTATACAGGGCTTTACATTTCGTATTTTAAGTTAAAAACTGTGCGTTCCTTGTGTTGGGAGGAGGAAAGCTACGTACAAGGAGGTGGAGGACCGTGACATTTCGGGTGTATGAATGCTTGAGGGCTTACCCTAAGCATCAACAGCTGTGCACACATAAACTCTGACCTACATTTAATTGTAACAGGTTTAAGCTTCGTCCAGGTCAAAGCCCAAGGGAACAGTGTATCCCTCTTACCCGACGCATCATGAGATGCGTGCACATTAACTCTTGAGTTGTGTGGAACTGACACATGTTTAAGCTCCGCCGCCTAACGGAACAATGTATAAACATTTACTGAATTACTGTAAATTTTCTTATTCTCTTCCTATACTTCATTGTATCACTGGTGCTAATCAGTCTATAACTACTGTCTTCATATTTTTTCAATGGCTCTTCCAGCCCATTCAGGGCCCAGGCCTCTTATTCAGTTCAGTAATCATTTTTCGCAGACGGTAGGACTCTTTGGGCGAGTGATCAGCCCGTCGCTACATTCCTCGGCCCTCTGTGGGGCTTTACGTCACACACAGGTCAGACCACGGATCATTAAATCCCGACATGACTGTAGATAGCCCAAATTGCGTACATCAGTTCTGTCCGATGCTGTTAATTTTATCTATAAAGTCTGATATGTACGAAAAGAAGGCTGAAACGCTTGTTTCGTCACGCTAGGATAATGGATGTCTTGATAAGAGATGTCCATGTGCCTTCTGATGCTTCTTTGTGTACAAAGATGTTGTCGGTGGGAACAAACGCGTATAATAACTTGCGCAACAGTAAGAATTACTCCTGAGGATAACAATTATTTAATGATGGGAAATTCAGATGTAGGCTCTTATTGTGACATATCTCCCCTGGACGGAACATGCTTAACTATTCTCAGAAAATAAAACTGGGCCTACGCATAAGAATACCGTGACGCAACAAGCAGACTGCGGATTAGTTATTCAACAAAGAATTCCTATAGTGACTGAGTAATTTACAAATACGTACGTAGTCCGGCACTTGAATGGGTTGAGCTACCAGCTCGTCCTACAGCACAACCTTACATATTGGTATCAAAGCCCAAGGCCCCCATACACACAGTTTGGCCTTCCGATGACCTTACAGGCAAAACTGTGACAGTTTACCCCCTCCCTTTCCTCCCCATACACGCGCAGATAAAGCGGTAGGCTTCATGCCACAATCATGGTCTTCCAGCCTATAATGTTGAGTCACACACATCACGTGCTACGGACCTGCAGGTAGAACTGACGGACTGATGGGTTTCCCACAGGCCAACAGTCCAGAAGACTGGCCGGCCGGCCGCACCACACACATCAGTTTTGCCTTTCAGTCTTCAACTGTGCAGGCCGAACTGGAGGCCAAACTAAATTGCTTGTGCGTCTTTTCAACACTGCAAGTTATGGTAACAATGTTACACATGAAAACGTCGTGTAATCCGTTGAATTCAACTGACGTTTCGGACGAATATGTCGTCTCCATCTTCACGGTCGAAGAATATTACAAGAAAGAAACCATCGTGAAAGCAGTAGATGGATGCGGTACGTTCCTCCAAACATCGATTTACTTTCAACAGACTACACGGCGTTATATCCCAAAAGACAGAACTATTCATAACCACCGCTGTGAGAACCTCAGGCCCTACACAGCGCTATAACCCAGAAGATAGAACTGTTCATAACCACCGCTGTGAGAACCTCAAAACCTCAATATGATTGGATTGTAGATTAAACAGAACGCCCAGTTTCCTTATAAATTAAGGATTAACTAGCATAATGCAAGTAGTGGCCGTTGCGTGTAGACTTAATGGAAATCAGACATGCATTAAGTGAATGGTAAAAAATTACAATCCTTTATTGGTCATACGGCTCAGACCTTCTGGCCTGTTGTTTCCTGCAGGCCATTATATTCAGTTTCCATCTAATCTATCATTTCCTAATCAAACAGGGGCGGGACACACAAGGTTACTTCATGTGAAACTAGTTTTTACAGTAAACATAACCTGCAGTTTACTTTCGGTTATTATTTGCCTGTTTATTCTGTATCATTATACTGAAATTACACCATAATCCACTCCACACTAAATTCTTCGCGTACGCACAGAGAGGCGTGGCACACGAAGTAGGTGCGACTCCTTAACTCTCTACAGACTGAGTCTCAGTCATATGATTTTAATTATACAAACAAAAACAAAATCCGTGGCCTGTAGTCCCCATATACCGAACGAGCGACCGCCGCTTGTCAGGGAAGTTAGTGCCAACTTTAGCGGATAGAGGGTGTCGCGTGGTCAACGCAACGGATAACCACGGCCGTTAATCTCGGTTTTCTAGACCGGAGTCGCTCGCTGTTTCCTAGAAACAGCTCCTCAGTTATCCTCACGAGGCTGAGTGGACTCCGTTACAGACCTAGTACTTCTCAGAAAATCTGGTAGCACCGGCAATCGAACCCGGGACCTCAGGATCTGTGAGCAGAAACTCTGACTTTTAATTATGCAGACCGTATTAAACGCAGTTCCTATGTGTCATGTCATGCTTACAAATAGCGAATTTGCACTAACAGCCTACATGAATGAATTTTAACATATTCCTTTTAATTTTCATAAGAAATTTATGACCAAAATAATTTAAATTTTTTATGTATAAGACCTGTAAAGTTTATTTTAACATGATACAGCTCCTGAATATGTTGTTATATGACAGAAATATGTAGCGATTTTAAAAACACGTAATCAACATAAGGAGTACACACACTCGGATGATAATATACGCCTTCTTCTAACAGAGGAAAGATGTTTACGTAAATCACCGTAATTTTTTTATATCCTTGAGTTTGTATCCTTTACGAGATGTAAACAGGCCTAGGAACTGTGTGCTGCATGTACTAAAAAACTGCCAACGGCATTTTTTAGGGCGTACTGTTTTTCTGTAATAAATGTAAATAACGCAATGCAGATTAAATCGTCTCTCATATTGAATTTGAACAAAATATACGGAATATGGGAAACTTCATTTGTGGTCTTATGCAATGAGACGTTCAAATCGCCGGAAAATTCTTCCTGTATAAGATTTGAGGCTTTCACGGCGGTGACTATGAAGAAAGCAGTCTTCTTGGATTTAGCACCGTGTATATGTGGTGTTAACCGACGTTTCGGAGGAACGTATCGCCTCCATCTTCAGGGTAGAAGAAAAATATAAGGAATCTGCAAGCGAAGAGACCGTGAGAACCGGTAAAAGCAGCCGTGTATATGTGGTGTTAACCGACGTTTCGGAGGAACGTATCGCCTCCATCTTCAGGGTAGAAGAAAAATATAAGGAATCTGCAAGCGAAGAGACCGTGAGAACCGGTAAAAGCAGCCGTGTATATGTGGTGTTAACCGACGTTTCGGAGGAACGTATCGCCTCCATCTTCAGGGTAGAAGAAAAATATAAGGAATCTGCAAGCGAAGAGACCGTGAGAACCGGTAAAAGCAGCCGTGTATATGTGGTGTTAACCGACGTTTCGGAGGAACGTATCGCCTCCATCTTCAGGGTAGAAGAAAAATATAAGGAATCTGCAAGCGAAGAGACCGTGAGAACCGGTAAAAGCAGCCGTGTATATGTGGTGTTAACCGACGTTCCTCCGAAACGTCGGTTAACACCACATATACACGGTGCCAAATCCCAGAAGACTGCTTTCTTCAATTCTTCCTGTAGTTTTCTCCATCTGTGACACCGTTTATGGGACAAACAGAAATGTCCTATAGACTTATATAAACTGACTCCATTATGGATCAACATAGTTGATAATCGTTAACTACTTAAATTTTATTCGAAGTCTGTCACACCAAGTTTGAAAAAAAAACTGTGGTATCGGCACTAATAGGACCGCATCTGTGGTCTAGCGCTCAGAGTTCCTGGCTATAGATCCAGAGGTCCCGGGTTCGATTCCCGGCACTACCAGATTTTCTCGAAGTAGTGGGTCTGGAATGAGGTCCACTCGGCCTCGTGAGGATAACTGAGGAGCTATTTCAAGGAAATATCGGCTCCGGTCTAGAAAACCGAAATTAACGGCCGTGGAGATCCGTTGCGCTAACCACGCGACACTCTCTATTCGCTAAAGTTGGCACTAACTTCGCCGACAAGTAGCGGTAGCTCGGTCGGTATATTTCGCTTGTGGACTCAAGCCACGGAGTTTGTTTTGTTGTACAGGCACTCATACAGCATTGTGTGGAGATGACCTCCACACAATGCGCCATATACAGTACAACTTGGTTATAACGTCATCAAAGGGACCTAAAAATAGTGTCGTTATAAACGAATGTCGTTGTAACCGAAATGGGCACTTCCACAGTAGCCTTATGTTAGTCACGTAAAAATCTACCAAAAACCGAGTTAAAATGTTGCATTTTT